>NC_141047.1:6968044-6990544 GCF_041138505.1 Cibotium barometz
ATTTATGTGTGCACGTGCAGGTGCATATGTGTGTGTGAGTGTGTGCATGTCCATGTGTGTGCACATGTACTTGTGTATGTGAGTGTATTTATGTGCTTGTGTGCATGTATACACGTGTCTATATGCAAGCTTGAGTCTGTGTGCAAGTGTGCATATCTCTATGTGTTGCACGTGTGTCCATGCGTGCGAGTGTGTGTATGTGTGTTTGTATACGTGTGTGCATGTATCATGTGCTTTTATCTGTGTGTGCATGAACATACATGTGTGCGTCGACATACATATAAATCTATTTATATATACATACTTATATACCTATAGATACACATACATACATAATATATATACGTGTGTGTATGTATATTCTCTCTCTTACATATGCACATCATCTACTTAGTGTGTTCATATTATGGATTGCTTAGACATAGTACTCTAGTACTTATGTTAGTTTTCACTTATCTTTTGAAGAACTCTTTTGAGAGCAATAAGAAGACGAATATTT
Organism: Cibotium barometz; assembly: GCF_041138505.1. Classification (NCBI taxonomy): domain Eukaryota; kingdom Viridiplantae; phylum Streptophyta; class Polypodiopsida; order Cyatheales; family Cibotiaceae; genus Cibotium; species Cibotium barometz. Next base: position 6,968,544 of record NC_141047.1, read on the forward strand.
CAGCCTTTCATCTTTTTGTGTGTCTTATCCATTGTTATGTGTCTATGCTTTTGCTAGAGATCAAGCTCTCTCCTCTCCCAATCTTTCCAAAACGTACATCCACCAACAACTTGGAAATCTTAATTTCTCTACACAGAGACTGTTCTAGAACCAAATTTCTACCATAACTTTGTACTAAACCTAAAATCAGGCATACATACTCAAAAGCGACACTTTTATAGAGTGTATGTGGAAAACTTGCAGAGCCAAATGGGGTCTAAAAAATGGCATCGAATGAAAGTTTTGAAATCACTAAAAAATGTCCCTTTTCTTTACTTTGCAAAGAGAAGCTCTAGCTATAACAATGCTGCTCTTGCCTAGTAGCAAGCTACCTGTAGAGATTTGATTCCAAATCAAAGGACAAGAGATGGAGTTACCCTCCTTTTCTATGTACCGATTCCTTTGCTTGCATCTTGCTTTCCACTTGATCTCTTCACATAAATTGGTGCTCTAATACCATGAGAAGAATATGAGGGAGAGGATGAGCTTAATCTCTTTGTAAGCATGCACGCACACACACACACACACACAAGAGAGACAAGCACACAAGAGAGAAGGATGTTTGAATTTTATTCTATTCACTTCTCTTCTCTACAACCATAACATAAAGATAAGAGTACATAATATAAGATAAGAATTTTATTCTATTCTCTTCTCTTCTCTTCTCTACAGCCATAACATAAAGATAAGAGTACATACTATAGGGAAATTACTCTCCTACTATATCATACAAAGGGCGATTATGAATCCAACTACATGAGCTGGTGTTGTAACTATGCCATAACAATAGTAAACCAAAATCACATAGCTTGTAAACCACTAATAGCATATCACCCATAATCTCACCAACCATGCCAATGGCATAAGTGCAGAGCTTTCATCCTTGTGTGTCACACCCATCTCGATATCTCAACAAATTCTCACTCAAATGCTAAGAGCACAAATCCTCCACATACGTATAACCTTAAATCTCTATACAACATATTGTAGTAGCAAAGCTAGTAAATTTCAAGAGCACGTTTCACATATGCACCCACACCATCATGCTCATCCTTCCTGTGTTTGCCCAGTCTTGAAGAATCTCAAAATGACCTGGATGCCAATTTGCACAAGTGCCACTCATGGATCCAATAAAACATGCGAACTTGAACTATGCACCACATCCATCTTAGACCCAAACCCATTGTTATCACCATGTGACCCCACACTCCCTCCAAAAATCATCATGGAGTAGACGTAATGCTGCATAAAATATGCATCATGTAAGCAATCTCATTACTAATATAGAAGTGGTACTCCCTAATGATAACACAAACCTTGGGGGTGCTCTTGCCCACTTCATCCACGTGTGACTCTAAAGAGAATGTGGGGAGAGGAAGAGCTTGAGTTCCTTGACATTTAATGGTCGATTCATAGTGTGAACTTGATTTTATGGGATGGCGCTATAACTATGCCATAACTCGAGTACTCTAAAGTGGCTATCACATAGCATGTCATCCACCCACTAGCGGCATATTGATCATAATCTCACCAAATCATGCCAGTGGTGTAAGTGCAAAAGCTATCACCCAGGTGGGTTATCAATGTCCACAGCACCAGTTGAGCTTGATATCTCAACACTCCCCCTCAGGCTCAACGCCACATACTTCACTCCAAGTAAGCGCCTAAACCTATAGAGATTCTTTGTGCCCAATGCCTTTGTGAAGATGTTAGCCACCTGATCCTCTCTACTGATATATACTAGATCTACATCACTTTTTGCTTAGCCTTCTCCCTCACAAAGTGATAATGCACCTCAATGTGCTTCATTCTAGCATGGTATACTGGGTTAATGGCCAACTGTATGCTACTCATGTTGTCACAATAAATGACAACTACCTTGTCCCCATGGGCTCACCCATATTTGAAACCAAGATACCTCACAAACTACCATAGTACCATACCTCACTCTCTCTCACTCTCCCACACAAGCATGAATCATACAAGCATAGAAGAGGCACAAATTCTAGAATGCTCTCTCTCTCAATCTCTCCCAAGGCACAAAGAAGAGATCTCAATAACACAAAGGGGGATTGTGTCTTTTCATTTTATGAGAACATTCACATCCATTCTTCACATACATAAATAACCACATCAATCCTTCACTTATACATTCACATCCATTTTTCACATACATATCCACATCCATTCTTTCACATACATCCACATCCATTCTTCACATACACATTCGCATCCATTCTTCACATATACATTCGCATCCATTCTTCACATATACATTCGCATCCATTCTTCACATATACATTCACATCCATTCTTAACATACAAAACCACATCCATTCTTTCACATACACATTTGCATCCATTCTTCACATATACATTCACATCCATTTTCACATACATAACCACATCCATTATTCACTTATACATTCACATCCATTTTCATCACATATCATCCACTCATATCCCATATCATTCATTTACATCCTGATTCACATGACATCACATCTCATCCATTTATTCACATCTATTTGATTCACATAACATTTCCTCACATCTATTCACCTCACATCTCATCACCTCTATTCACATCACATCCATCCATCCATTCATTCACACCTATCTGATTCTCATCACATCTCATTACATCTATTCACCTCACATCTAATCACCTCTATTCACATCACATCCATCCATCCATTCATTCACACCTATCTGATTCTCATCACATCTCATTACATCTATTCACCTCACATCTCATCACCTCTATTCACATCACATCCATCCATCCATTCATTCACACCTATCTGATTCTCATCACATATCATTACATCTATTCACCTCACATCTCATCACCTCTATTCACATCACATCCATCCATCCATTTTCATTCACACCTATCTGATTCTCATCACATCTCATTACATCTATTCACCTCATATCTCATCACCTCTATTCACATCACATCCATCCATCCATTCATTCACACCTATCTGATTCTCATCACATCTCATTACATCTATTCACCTCACATCTCATCACCTCTATTCACATCACGTCCATCCATCCATTCATTCACACCTATCTGATTCTCATCACATCTCATTACATCTATTCACCTCACATCTCATCACCTCTATTCACATCACATCCTTCCATCCATTCATTCACACCTACTTGATTCTCATCACATCTCATTACATCTATTCATAGAATTTAAGAGAATTCTAATTTTGATATAAAGATTCTTTACGCATCTGGTTTATGCATAAAAATCAACTTCAGTGGGAATAACACTTTTATAAAAATCCTTTTTTTGCATCTATTTATGCATAAAAATAAACTTTAATGAGAATAACACTTTTGAAATAAAAACAAATCCTTTATGCATCTTTCTATGCATAAAATCAATTTGAATGAGAATAACACTTTTGAAATAAAAATAAATCCTTTATGCATCTTTCTATGCATAAAATCAATTTGAATGAGAATAACACTTTTGAAATAAAAATAAATCCTTTATGCATCTTTCTATGCATAAAATCAATTTTAATAAAAATAACACTTTTATAATAAAAACAAATTTTTATTATGCATCTTTCTATGCATAGAAATTAAATTCAATGAAAATAACACTTTAATAATAAAAATTTTCATTATGCATCTTTCTATGCTAGAAATTAATTTTAATAATTAATACCAGTGATATCCATGCATATTCATAGGTGAATATATACATGGAGTAAATTAGAATATTTCTTTTAGAATGCACAAACGGTGAGAATTACTCTTTTGGAATAACATAAAAATAAACTTTCTTTTCCACAAAATTCTAAATTTTTTTGCCATAACCTCCTTGTATGGCTGACTATTTCTCATTTTTATCATTCTATTTTCAACTTAAATTAACCCCAATTAGATGTAAAGGACTCTAATCTACACAATTTTCAATTTCCAAGAGAGTAAACAATAAGAAAAGTTTAATTAATCTTTTTGTTAATAATTCTAGGATAAAGAAGGGCTGAATTGTAAAGAAGAGAAGGGGGGGTGGCCTTTTTATCAAGGCATAGCATTAGAATTTACTTCAATCAACTATAAAACAAGAAAATCAAGAAAACCATAGATTTAAAATTAAAAAGTAAGAAAAATTTAGCTTACATGGAGTTGTAAGCTTTCCTTTGGCTTGAGGGATTGAGGGTTCTACTCTTGTTTGAAGCAAGAGTGGCCACCAATTACTTTGGAGAGGATTAAGCCAAAAACAATTGAATTATCAAGAAAATTCAATGTAATTGGCTCTGGGTAGGAGTAGAGTAACAATGCATAAACACCATTAAGCTTTTATAAAGGGGGAGGCTTCTATTTATAGGAAAAAGTGAACCTCTAACCAAGCAAACTGATTCTAGAATTTTCCAGATCAGTTTGGTCAATTTTTGACCATTTTTAGGTCAGTTTAGCTTACTTTTTGGATCTAATTGAAATAGGAGAGAGGAGAGATGAAAATATCTCATTATTTTTTAGTTTAAAACTCCCCCACACATGTGAAATAGGTGCCTCCTTCATGAGGGGAGATCCCCACACTAAGGTGTCAAAAATGCATCATTTTCTCTAAATATCTCTTAATTTTTAACTAATAAACCCTATACTCAGTCAACTCTTCATCTTATGTAAGCATTTACTCATTTTTGGGGGGCTTTTCTTTTATTCTTTAATTTATCTCCTCCCTACATTTGGATTAAACTTATTGGTCCATATGAACCTTAATTGGACCATAATCCAAATTTTTTTGAAAATCTGGACCCTTAGGCTAAGGTCCTTTTTACCTATTTTCAATTAATTCCAATTGCACATTGGAAGGTTCCTTTTGAATTTCTGTTTCAGGGAAAACCATTTTAGACACTAGGAGGATTTTTATATCCAAAAATATCTCAATTTTGAATTACCTCCCTCTAGACATTTTCTCTCTCCAGGCCAAAACAGGGTAAAATAGAATCTTTCTTTTATTTCAGAGGGGGGAATAATTATAAGATCAGAAGGGGAGGTTCTTATACTTGCACACCTCAAAAGCTGGAGGGAGGAATCTTACATCCTACCCCACTTAAAAAACGCGAGATGTCCTCATCTCGCAACTGGAGGACAACTCTTTCCCTTAAGATCCAACTGATTCTGGGGTTCCTTATAGTCTGGTGAACCCAACAAAATCCTGGGATAAAGATCCCTTATATATAATTCATCATCAGATAACAATTCACTCAAATCATATCATTAAAATCCTTATCACAATAATGGTCCATTAGATTGAAATTTCCATCTGAACAGTCCTTCATGGGAATTTTCGATTATACAGATTTTTAATTTGACATCCCTTAACTTGATCCACTGGGTTAAGTGTTAACAGTATCAATCTGTCAGTACAATCCACTAATCTCATAGTGATTTGCTGAAGTCATTAACATCATTCCAGTTATGAACATCATCACAGGGACTCGCCCCATTCATCCTCATTGTGGACATTTCAACATTTTTCAATCAGAATCCAAATCAACTCATCAGTTCTCAACCAGAATTTAAAAATCATATCAACCACATTCGAATTCATCATCTCTGGATGGCATTTATGCTTATAATTTCAAGGTCTTAGATTTACTCGATACTGTAAGAGCTGCAGTTATACCCTCGGTATAGACGGGTAGTCAGGGTCCTTGGAATTTTAAGGTACTCAAGCAAGTCATGGATTCCATGCAATTGCGGTACTTCCATCTGAAGACCCAATTACTAATTTATGAATTTCAATCTGAATATCAGTTTGTATGAATTTTATCACACAATTACAACCTTTTATTGCTACTTCATAAAATTTTGACATTTTGGCTTCACGGTTGATCCACATTAGCCAAATTTGCTTTGATACTAGCTGAAAGATCTCTGTCCCCACCGCGTAACGAATTCAGGGGTGCTAGCAATGGAAGTAGCACTTCTTGCGTAGGGCAGGGTCCCTCACTCGGGGCCTCGCCCACGGATATCCGGACAAGAGACTAATCCATCGGTTCTTCCAAAACCAAACCCGGAAAAACTTCCCTTGCCCGGAAAGCATGGGCGATTCCTCTAGGATAATTTTACTCTAACGTAGTCAAAAGCCTTAACTAACTGAACTGATCTGACCAAACCCGTAAGTCCCATATTGAGATCAAGGAAAAGATTGCACTTGGATCATAGAACAATTTTTATCTGGGATTTACTTCATCTATTATACCATAACAGAATTGAATCTCAATTTAGGGATCCATCAGTCCAACCTAACCCCATCCAGTCCGTGGGTTGGAACCACTGTAGTGATGGGATCCATTTAAGAATTTGGTTAGGGTTTGTCCCAGGTACCAGGGAAAAGAGTTCCTAGGCCCCCTAGCCGGATATTCATGCAAACTTAAAACTAGTCACACTACTTACACACCCAATATGACATTGCCTTTTTCATACAATCAGCTATCTTTAAAACAATCATTTAATGAAACCATAGTGTCACTGATCATAATCCTCCAAAATAACCGGTTGAATCCTAATTTCCAATTTTTCCTTCATCGATGTATCTATGGCATCATTGGCAACCAGAACGCTCACCACCTATCCACTCAGGGGCCTTTTCGATAGTTCCTAAGCTCATAATAATTGGCAATAGTTTCACTTATAAAAATCAAAATGGAATCTCCGTTGAAGATCAGCAAGATCAACCAATAGATCCATATAAAAGAGCCATAGACTCATCTGTTGAGGACCAGCAAGGTCAGTCAACTAGATCCATGCCCGAATTCAGAAAACAACTCTTACTCCTTGTTCCAATATCTTCCACGATGCATGTGTGGGTATCTTCGGCGACGACCGAGAGCCCGAGCACCATCTAGGATCCTTCGTAGGTCACCTAGCGCTTCACTCATAGGTCACTTCCTTGGTCCCTCATCCACCATACAGGAAGCTCACCATTCAAATTGAGAGGCTGGTCAAGACCTTGCTACGCGAGATGTCCTCCATTGACTCTCTGTCAGCTGTTGCAACTTTATCAGATTAGGTCCCCACAACCTCATTCACAAGACGGTCAAAATGCTTGCCCAACATTCTTGACATAAAACAGTTATTTAAAAATAGGTCATAATTACAGTTTCTATAGCGAACTCTCGTCTTTCCACATTGTTCCGCATCAATCCACATTATTTAAATCACATCCATTTCATCTCACATCACATTTATTCACATCTATCCCGATTCACATCACAGTCACTTATATCCATCACATTCATTCTCATCACCATCCCATCACATACATAATATCACATCACATCTATCCACATCATATCTCATTCATACACATCTCATCTCATTCATCCACATCCATCCAATCGTTCACATGTAAGATTACCCACATCTATTCATACATTCATATCTATTACTTCACATCCACATATATTCATGTCACATCACATCTCTTTACATCACATCACATTCTTTCACATACACATACACATCTACATCACATTCTTTCTCATACACATCCACATCCATTCTTTCACATACATATCCACATCACATTCTTTCTCATACACATCCACATCCATTCTTTCACATACATATCCACATCCATTCTTTCACATAAATCCACATCCATTCTTCACATACATATCCACATCCATTCTTTCGCATACATCCACATCCATTCTTCACATACATATCCACATCCATTCTTCACATACATCCACATTCATTCTTCACATACATATCCACATCCATTCTTCACATACATCCACATTCATTCTTCACATACATAACCACATCCACTCTTTCACATACACATTCGCATCCATTCTTCACATATACATTCGCATCCATTCTTCACATATACATTCACATCCATTCTTCACATACATAACCACATCCATTCTTTCACATACACATTCCCATCCATTTTTAACATATACATTCACATCCATTTTCACATACATAACCACATCCATTATTCACTTATACATTCACATCCATTTTCATCACATACCATCCACTCATATCCCATATCATTCATTTACATCCTGATTCACATGACATCACATCTCAGCCATTTATTCACATCTATTTGATTCACATCACATTTTCTCACATCTATTCACCTCACATCTCATCACCTCTATTCACATCATCACATCCATCCATCCATTCATTCAAACCTATTTGATTCTCATCCATTCATTCAAACCTATCTGATTCTCATCACCTCTCATTACATCTATTCACCTCACATCTCATCACCTCTATTTACATCACATCCATCCATCCATTCATTCACACCTATCTGATTCTCATCACATCTCATTACATCTATTCACCTCGCATCTCATCACCTCTATTCACATCACATCCATCCATCCATTCATTCACATCTATCTGATTCTCATCACATCTACATCTATTCACCTCACATGACATCACATCTCATCCATTTATTCACATCTATTTTATTCACATCAAATTTTCTCACATCTATTCACCTCACATCTCATCACCCCTATTCACCTCACATCTCATCAGCTCTATTCACCTCGCATCTTATCACCTCTATTTACATCACATCCATCCATCCATTCATTCAAACCTATCTGATTCTCATCACATCTCATTACATCTATTCACCTCACATCTCATCACCTCTATTCACATCACATCCATCCATCCATTCATTCACACCTATCCGATTCTCATCACCTCTATTCACATCACATCCATCCATCCATTCATTCACACCTATCTGATTCTCATCACATCTCATTACATCTATTCACCTCACATCTCATCACCTCTATTCACATCACATCCATCCATCCATTCATTCACACCTATCTGATTCTCATCACATCTACATCTATTCACCTCACATCTCATCACCTCTATTCACATCACATCCATCCATCCATTCATTCACACCTATCTGATTCTCATCACATCTCATTACATCTATTCACCTCACATCTCATCACCTCTATTCACATCACATCCATCCATCCATTCATTCACACCTATTTGATTCTCATCACATCTCATTACATCTATTCACCTCACATCTCATCACCTCTATTCTCACATCACATCCATCCATCCATTCATTCACACCTATCTGATTCTCATCACATCTCATTACATCTATTCACCTCTATTCACATCACATCCATCCATCCATTCATTCACACCTATCTGATTCTTATCACATCTCATTACATCTATTCATAGAATTTAATAGAATTCTAATTTTAATATAAAGATTCTTTACGCATTTATTTATGCATAAAAATCAACCTCAGTGGGAATAAAACTTTTATAAAAATCTTTTTTTTTGCATCTATTTATGCATAAAAATCAACTTTATTGAGAATAACACTTTTGAAAAACACTTTTGAAATAAAAACAAATCCTTTATGCATCTTTCTATGCATAAAATCAATTTTAATGAGAATAACACTTTTGAACTAAAAATAAATCCTTTATGCATCTTTCTATGCATAAAATCAATTTTAATGAGAATAACACTTTTATAATATATTTTTTTCCATTATGCATCCTTCTATGCATAGAAATTAAATTCAATAAAAACAACACTTTTATAATAAAAATTTCCATTATGCATCTTTCTATGCATAGAAATTAATTTTTATAATTAATATCAATGATATCCATGCATATTCATGCATATTCATAGGTGAATATGTACATGGAGTAAATTAGAATATTTCTTTTAGAATGCACAAACGGTGGGAATTACTCTTTTGGAATAACATAAAAATAAACTTTCTTTTCCATAAAATTCTAGAAAATTTTACCCTAACTTCCTTTGTATGGCTGACTATAAGTTTAATTAATCTTTTTGTTAATCATTCTAGGATAAAGAAGGGCTGAATTGTAAAGAAGAGAAGGGGGGGCTTGCATTTTCATCAAGGCATAGCATTAGAATTTACTTCAATCAACTGTAAAACAAGAAAACCATGAAAACCATAGATTTAAAATTAAAAAGTAAGAAAAATTTAGCTTACATGGAGTTGTAAGCTTTCCTTTGGCTTAAGGGATTGAGGGTTCTACTCTTGTTTGAAGCAAGAGTGGCCACCAATTACTTTGGAGAGGATTAAGCAAAAAACAATTGAATTATCAAGAAAAATTTAGCTTACATGGAGTTGTAAGCTTTCCTTTGGCTTGAGGGATTGAGGGTTCTACTCTTGTTTGAAGCAAGAGTGGCCACCAATTACTTTGGAGAGGATTAAGCAAAAAACAATTGAATTATCAAGAAAATTCAATGTAAATGGCTCTGGGGTAGGAGTAGACTAACAGTGCATAAACACCATTAAGCTTTTACAAAGGGGGAGGCTTCTATTTATAGGAAAAAGTGAGCCTCTAACCAAGTAAACTGATTCTAGAATTTTCTAGATCAGCTTGGTCAATTTTTGACCATTTTTAGGTGAGTTTAGCTTACTTTTTGGATCTAGTTGAAACAGGAGAGAGGAGAGATGAAAATATCTCATTATTTTTTAGTTTAAAACTCCCCCCACACATGTGAAATAGGCACCTCCTTCATGAGGGGAGATCCCCACACTAAGGTGTCAAAAATGCATCATTTCCTCTAAATATCTCTTAATTTTTAACTAATAAACCTTGTACTCAGTCAACTCTTCATCTTATGTGAGCATTTACTCATTTTTGTCACCTAGCGCTTCACTCATAGGCCGCTTCCTTGGTCCCTCATCCACTGTACTGGAAGCTCATCATTTAAATCAAACTGAGGTTGGTCAAGACCTCGGCCGACCGATGTGAGGTTATGTGAAAGGATGAGATGTAAAGTAAATGGATGTGGATGTGTATGTGAAAGAATGTGATGTAAATGAATGTGGATGTGATGTAAATGAATGTGGATGTGAATGATGAGATGAGAATGAGATGTGAGGTTATGTGAAAGGATGTGATGTGATGTAAATGGATGTGGATGTGGATGTGGATGAGATGTGGTGTGGTGTAAAGGGACGAGGATGTAAATGTGATGAGATGTGGATGAAATCTGATGTGATGTGAATATATATGGATGTGAATGTGAATGAATGGATGGATGTGAATAGACGTGCATGTGAATGTCTGGATGTATGTGGATGAATGAGATGGAATGTGTATGGATGTGATGAGATATGGATGGATGTGGATGTGATGTAATGTGGATGGAATGAATGAGATATGATATGGATAGATGTGGATGTGATGTAATGTAGATAGAATATATGTGATGGGATGGGGATACAATGAATGTGATGGATGTGAATGGATGAGATGTGATGAGAATGGATGTGATGTGATGTGATGTGAATTAGGATAGATGTGAATGGATGTGATGTGATGTGATGTGAATCAGGATAGATGTGAATGGATGTGATCTAGATCGGGGTAGATGTGAATGGGTGAGATGTGATGAGAATGGATGTGATGTGGATCGGGGTAGATGTGAATGAGTGAGATGGGATGTGAATGGAAGAGATGTGATGTAAGCGGATGTGATGTGATGTGAATTGGGATAGATGTGAATGGAAGAGATGTGATGTGTGTGGATGTGATGTGATGTGAGTTAGGATAGATGTGAATGGAAGAGATGTGATGTGAGTGGATGTGATGTGATGTGAGTTGGGATAGATGTGAATGGAAGAGATGTGATGTGAGTGGATGTGATGTGATGTGAGTTGGGATAGATGTGAATGGAAGAGATGTGATGTGAGTGGATGTGATGTGATGTGAATTGGGATAGATGTGAATGGAAGAGATGTGATGTGAGTGGATGTGATGTGATGTGAATTGGGATAGACGTGAATGAATGAGATGTGATGTGAAATGAATGTGATGTGATGTGAATCGGGATAGATGTGTATGGATGAGATGTGAAGTGAATGGATGAGATGTGATGTGAAAGGATAAGATGTGAATCGGGATAGATGTGAATGAATGAGATGTGATGTGAAATGGATGTGATGTGGATCGGGGTAGATATGAATGGATGAAATGTGAATGAATGTGATGTGATGTGATGTGGATATGGGTAGATGCGAATGGATGAGATGTGATGAGGATAAATGTGGATAGATGTGATGAGATGGAACAGAATCACAGAGGATAGAGGCTGAGACGGCGTATGAAATTAGATCATACCAGGAAGTACTGACGCTGCAAGAAGCCACTGTCAAAATCAGGTGTTAATCCAATTCTAGGATTAACAAGAGCTACCACCATTATCTTACATCAAGGAGTCATGGTAGATACACCAAAGGGTCATACATTCAAGATATGAAGCAATAGTGTCCAAAGCTACAACTTGGACGAGCGCCCGTAAATGGTGTGACAGAGTATTTATGGCGATTCCCACTTCAAGAGCATGTGGTAGCAACATAGGATGAAGTCCTAAGTGATGTACTTCATGGATATATTATGAGAGTAGTCATTGTAATAGCATTAGGTCTCTTAATTGCCTAAAGTGCCCGGCCGACCACAATTTAAGTGAGTGTGAACACTTATGGCCATGTATATAAGTGAATTTCTCTCATAATACAACATACTCTCCCATTGTGCAATTGAGTCTTGCTCTTGCTAATCTCTCTCCCTAATGCATACTAGTGAGTGTGTGTGAGTGAAGTGAGGTGAGAGGAGGGATGAGGATCCGTAGTGCAATGCCGCGGTGTCACAATGCTCGCGGGTGGAGATGCAGTGGAATTGCTTCTCAAGGAGTTATAGAGCTTGGAGACCTCAAGGGTTACGAGCTCGGCCATTTAAAAGATCCTCACGACAGTTGCGGTTCACCAGGTAATCTCTTTTTTGATGTGTTTCAAGGAGGGTTAGGATGACCCATAACATTTTTGGCGCCGCGCACCGGGGAGCCATCCCTTGCCTTTTTCCATCGTTTTGCCTCTAATCTATGGAAATCCCAACTGCCCCACTAAGGTACATGCGTTGAACTTATGCGTAGAGGGAAAAGCTAATCGATGGTTCATCGCATTGATGTCGACGATCAAGACCAACTTCAAAACCTTGAAATCAGCCTTTATACATGGCTTTTTCAGACAAGGTGATCGATGGAGTGCAGTAACAAAAATCTATTCAATTGAGCATCAACCAAATGAATCCATTAGAGATTTTATCCTTAGGATAAAACTCTTGGACTCACGTTGTGAGTCATGGGAAAAATTAAACAATGTTCAATTGAGAAGATATTTCATGAGGGGCTTGAAGAATAACGACTTACACAACTTGATCATTGTAACCAATCCAAAAACATTCAATCAATGTTGCAAACAAGCAATATGTTTAGACGACAACATCTTAGAAGATGATCATGCTACAAGGTGTTTCTCATCTAAACCCAATGAAGCAATGGGCAAAAGAACGATCGATCTTGGAATTAACATTCCCTGAATTTTATGTAGCCTTGCTTAAAACCTTACAGCGGACATCTATAAGAGAGGATGAAAACCTTCAAGCCTAGACATCGTTAATGTCTTTAAAAGTGAGGAGCGAAATGCCTTGTGTTGAGTGCAATCACTACGATCATCCCAATCCTCATTGTGCATACAAGGCACCTGTTCTTCTATACTGCATATATTGTAAAACCTTTGATCATGATACTAAAAAGTGTCCCTCTTCATCCATAATGGACTCAAAACCTCCATCTCCCATGCACCAAACAGAAACAGTCCAAAGGGTAGAAATTGCCTAGGAAGCTATTAATAGACACTTCAGTGTTTCTATCGTCGTGGACCTCACAAGGTGGTAGAGTGCATAGTTTGGAATACTTCCATGCCCATAGTCACTGACACCTTGTGACCCATGTGTGAACGATGTGGCATTGATCACATGTTCCAAGATTTCACAAGACGAGTTGCTTCAATGTAACTTGTCTCATAAAACACAACTCTTAACATCTTAAGTGTACAAAATGGGTAATTTTCCACGGTGCCCTTGAATGTGCTTACACGTTTACAAGCCAAGGCATGACAAACAATAAAAAAGAATGTAAAAGACAATACCTCAACATGGGTAGAAGAACATGCTTTAAAAACAGAACCCAAAAGAGAAAACAAAACCTTCTAAACCCAAGAAAAACAAAGGACAACAAACTGTCAAAACCAAGGTCGAATTAAAAGACAGGGAAAAGGAATCTATAGAGAGGACATAAACCCAAAATAGGACATAAACACGAAAGAGACAAAAGCTATACATGATGTAGAAGCATCCACCTCAAAGACCACCACACAAACCTCAACACCCATACGTGCGACATAGAATACAAAAACCCAAAAGAAAATTCGATCTCGTCGCATGGGTAAACATAATGAAAAACTGGCGGACCTTGGATAAGTGAATCATTGTATTCACTAGATGTATCCATGCAAACAGTCACCTTGAACACTCCTGCAGGCAATGTACAACTGCTATTATAGGAGGAAGAAACCTTGCAGGAGAGCAGGAACTTCCAACATATCTTACTGAAAAGATCCTTGGGAGGATTTTGGTTGGATTGGAAATTTCAAATAAAATCACCACAGCTCAAGCACAACTTTATCCAACACGCGAAAACAATCTCATGACCCTCGAGCTATGGGATTTGTTAGGTCAACCAACACTCAACGGCACATCCTGAAAGGATTACCTTTACACAAGACTTGAACATGCCATGTTTGGGGTACTTTGAACATACAATGTATATTGAAACTAACCCCCTCACTTGTTTTTTGGTGGTTGAGTATGTGTTGGAAGTAGATTTAATCTTGGGGCATAAATGGACTGTTGCTTCTCAAGCACCACTATGCTTTAATCTTGGGGCATAAATGGATTATTGCTGCTCAAGCACCACTATGCTTTGCTAGCGATAGAGTCATCATAATGGTCAACAAAAAAAAGTTGACAATACCATACTGCGAAGAAGAGGATCCAACTTTAATGGATATCGATGATGCTAAATGCAAAAGGATACAAGATCTTCCACAAAAGCCCCTCTACACAATGAACTACCATCTACGCCAACGACTGACTCTAATAAAGCATCTACTCCTTCAATCCCATCCTCACCTACGAAGTTTGATACCAAGACCTCACCATCAGCAGCTATTCCTAAAGAAGTTCCCAGAGCCAAACCATCTATCTCTAATAGGAAACTCAAAGGAAATACCCCGGAGCCTATGCATCTTCATCGACAAACTTCACCAAAGGAGACAACAACATGCTCATCAAAGGCCTCATCATCGACAGCTACTCCATAAGAGACTCTAACCTCTCCATTATCAACAATGCCCAGGAGTCTCAAACCTACAGCCTCAGCACACCAGCCAAAGTCAAGGAGGGCCCCAAACCTTCCATATCAACCCTAAAGAAAACTCCACCAAGACTCCCACAATCATGATATCTTAATAGTATCAAAATGTGGGTGGAGAAGCAGCTACTTGTAGCTCAAGGCTACTATGAAGGTGCAAATCAAATTTGGGTGCCTTGATAGTCAAAACCTCTTCCTCAACGTAGCACTTGAAAGCCAAGGAAGAAGAAGAGTACTCCACAACACCGTTCACAAAAGTTTATGCGAGTTCCTCAAAGAAGGTGCCAATCAAATTTGGGTGCCTTGACAGTCAAAACCTCTTCCTCAACGTAGCACTTGAAAGCCAAGAAAGAAGAAGAGTACTCCACAACACCGTTCACAAAAGTCTATGCGAGTTCCTCAAAGAAGGTGCCAATCAAATTTGGGTGCCTTGACAGTCAAAACCTCTTCCTCAACGTAGCACTTGAAAGCCAAGGAAGAAGAAGAGTACTCCACAACACCGTTCACAAAAGTCTATGCAAGTTCCTCAAAGAACTCCACCAATGCAACAAATGTGGGTACCAAAAACTTTGCTGCAAACACAAGGGTACTACCAAAGAAATACTAAAGCTTGGGTCCCCAACCGCATAACAAAGTTCCCTAATCTTGTACAAAGAAAAAAGCCTCAACACCAAGCACATCGGCCACCAAATTATAGTGTTCATCAAAGATGGGTGCCTGTGCATGTACTTCAACAACAAGGATACTATGATGGTAATTCCATCATATGGTTGCCAAAGTTGAACAATGTGAAGAAAACCTCACCACACCGACGTCAACCCCAACAACTTCACCTAAAGTTCTACAAGAATGGAGGCCCAAACAATAGCAAGCAAATCATTCAACCACTCTCGTGCATTCTGCACCAACACAAGAGCTTGTCTGTTAAGCAAACAATCAGCAGTCTTCCCTATTGCCTCGACATCATTTTAGCAACAAATTCAAGAACAAATATGGAGACTTAGGTGCTAGCGCATCAAGAACAAAATAACAATGCTCTTGTCACCCCTCTAGAAGTGAGAAATGAATGCTCAAGAAGCTGTTGCTTGCAAATCATGACCTAGATGACCCAAAAAATAATAATAATAATAAACCCTTGAGGTCAAAACCTGCAAATTCATGGGATTCCATCTCACGGAATTACAATTCATGGAGTTCCATCTCACGGCTTAAGAACCTGCACTTTCACAATTTAAGCCCCGTCACGGATTAAGCCATATCACGTAATAGCCACTATATAATTGTTAAGCTTATTGCTTACTATTATTTTGGCTCAATTAATGTAGCAGTTGCTTCGTGAGTACGTATCCATACTCATACACTGGAGAATATTTGCACCAAAGCCTCACCATCAACAACTTCCAGGTACATCCCTTGATGGGGGGGCCATGGTGGGCGAAAGCCCGGTCAATGGTACAACCCATCGCCTGGAATTTTCCTTCAAATTACAAACCTCTCCAAACAATGCCACAATCTTCACAACTCAATGATTTTCAATCCCTAGTGAAGATCTCTATATTATCCTCGCAAGCCGATGTAATTATTTCAATCCTCAACTTCAACACCACAGAGTAGTTCAATAAGAGTGTATGACTCAATTCTTGTACTTCATGAAAATCTACTTCTAAGAGCACTTAAATATACATAAAACATAAAAAGCACATGGGCAAAAGAAGACAGGATCAAGTCCTACTCAACATCTGACAAGAATCCTGCCACACAAAGGGACATCATCACAAGCCAATTACTTCAAAGGATGAATGTAGCTTCAATGAACCAAATGAGAAACTAAGAATCACCATCTCGTTCTGATGATTAAGTCTACGTTCCTCTAGATCCTTCTCTCTCTTCTCTCCCATTATTAACATCTCTTAGTGTCCCTACTAACAAAAATCACATGTAACCGTGCCGATGATTGCCAAAAATCACATGTAACCGTGCCGATGATTGCCAAAAACAAATTAAGCCCAAAAAAATATATCTGAAAATGCAATCATTCGCAAAAAAACCCACCCTGTTAAAAATTTCCAATAAACCGCTAACCTCTTCGTTCATTAACTAACTTTTCTTATTTCCTCCGGAGTGACAAAGACCATTGAACGTCATTCAACATCAAAGCCATCGACAAAGCTTGTTCATTCTCCCCACACAAAGGTCTTCACGAACGAGGACATGATTACCATTAGGAAGGGGGGAATGTTAATCCAATTCTAGGATTAACAAGAGCTACCACCATTATCTTACATCAAGGAGTCATGGTAGATACACCAAAGGGTCATACATTCAAGATATGAAGCAATAGTGTCCAAAGCTACAACTTGGACAGGCGCCCGTAATGGTGTGACAGAGTATTTATGGCAATTCCTGCTTCAAGAGCATATGGTAGCAAGATAGGATGAAGTCCTAAGTGATGTACTTCATGGATATATTATGAGAGTAGTCATTGTAATAGCATTAGGCCTCTTATGGGCCTAAAGTGCCCGGTTGGCCACAGTTTAAGCGAGTGTGAACACTTATGGCCATGTATATAAGTGAATTTCTGTCATAATACAACATACTCTCCCATTGTGCAATTGAGTCTTGCTCTTGCTAATCCTCTTGCTAATCTCTCTCCCTAATGCATGCTAGTGAGTGTGTGTGAGTGAAGTGAGGTGAGAGGAGGGACCAGGACCTGTAGTGCAATGCGACGGTGTGAACGCTCGGGAGACGCGATGGAGTTTCTTCTCAAGGAGTTGTAGAGCTTGGAGACCTCAAGGGTTATGAGCTTGACCATTGGAAAGATCCTCACGATGACAATTGCGGTTCACCAGGTATTCTCTTTTTGGATGTGTTTCAAGGAGGGTTATGTGGTAAGCCATAACATCAGGCCACTTAAGAGAAACCGCAGAGCAGACTACTCTGCCTCCGAGCCCGACACAGCTTATCTTCACAAACTTGTCCCCACTCAAGGATTCTACAATGGCAGACACACTTGCACAGAAATGGAGCCAAAAACAGCAGCATCAATCCCAGTGCGGCTGAAGAGTCACAAGAAATTGAGACAGCAACACCAACCGCAATGCAAGATCCAGCAGCCCATTTAGATACAGGTAAAAGACCAAGGAGTGAAGATCCATGAAGCTCATGTGCAAACGAAGGCGTTTAGAGGATGAAGAAAGACTTCCCGAGCTATCCTTCCTACAGAATATTGATTATGAACAATTCATGTAGGAAACTATGGAAGGTTTAGATAGACTCTTGACCCTGCCACATGCTAGACTGGAAGGGGCCGCAAGAACAAGTGCACCACTATGGGAGGAGGAGCAAAAGGGTATGGTGCTGCCACCACCTCACTACACACATGCTGCATGATCGTAACGATGCATTTTGGAAGTAGGTTCACGAGTCAAACACACAAGGACAGACTTTAAAGGAACACTTGGCAGCAGCAGAGGCCACGCCGCATGGATGTCATCATGAAGAGTCTGAAGGCCACCGAGAGCAAGAGACATGATACAAGTCACTGAAAAGCAATAATTTGGTTATAAGCCAAACTATTGTTCAGAGAATCAAAAAGAACATGGACCTTAAGGCAAAGCTAGAACAGGCTAAGGAACAACTCCAGAAGGAGGTTACCCACAACCAGGAGCTCATAGCCTTTCATGCCCGGCAAGTGCAAGAACTCCAGAACAAGTCGATGGCCAAAGAAGAAGAGCTACAAAGCCAGATCCAGCAGTTATCCTCAAGTCTGAAGGAAGCTAAAAGCAGGGCCACTCACTTACAACAAGAAAGAGAACAAACAAACAAGGCACATGCAGAGAAAGTGAGAGCCCTTAATGATGCCATAAGTGCCAGTCAAGTTGAGTTGTTGCAAAGGATGGTGATAGCACACCAAGAGGCAATGGCACAAGTCACCCACCAGTAGCTATAAGACAGTCAGAGGCTGGTTGTCAAAAGACTTCAGAGAATCACAGAAGCTCACGAAAGAGAGGCCATAGCCAGACATGCCCAAGAGGAAGCAATCTGCTAATTCAAGGATTTGGATGCTACAAGGATGGTCTACGAAACTGCAATATCAAACCTCCTCAGCACCAATGACTCCCATCTACAAGAGTTGGAATGCCAATTGGCAATATAGGACCGAAGTCAATGGCAAGAGCCTACGGATGACATGCGCCTACTCCTTGAGCGAGCCTCGGAGATAGGTCAGTTTCTTGTAACACCTTGGGCCCCTCCTCAAACTCTTACTCTGTTTTTGTCTACACTAACCCCTCTCCTTACTTCAAAACGATATAAATCTATCTGAGGACATAGGCCTAGGTGAACTAACCCTCATTAAGCAGAATACTAAACGCGATGCTGACCCCACTATTATAATGGAAATTTTGTGGGGAGATATAATATTAACTAATCCACAGGATATTTACTTTTATCCATTACATCCTATTGTGTTAAACCTTTGTAGTTGGTGTCGGGTACTGTAAAACTCAAAATTCTCGACAACAGTGTCTAAAAATTAGACCTGTTTGTCGCAGATGACATTCCCGAGACACCGGCCAACTACGAGGTGGTAGCACAAAGCTATCAATGGATTATAATCCATGGGTGGCTCGAAGTCTACAATACTCACCAGCATTTAAACTTATGTGAGTCTACCTTATATCACCCTTTTGGAATTCTAAAACTATACTCTAATATCTACAAACACTTAGAATCCATGTTAACCAATGTACTCTACACTTTTAATACTACTAACATAAATCCTGAGGATATCCCTAACCTTCAAGAGTCTATGAAGTCTCGTCTCCCCAACGGCAACCTCATGAGGTATGCTATATTGTTCCTCCCCAAGACAATATTGAGGCTTTTACTGATGATACAAGTTTTGAGTCATTGTCTGGTAGAGAATATGAAGGCTTCATTCGAGTTAGAAATCCACTCTTAAAGCCAAATCTGATGTTCAAGGTATTAATGCAAGTAACACCATTTGAGCCAACTCGCGAAGGATTCTACCAGAAGCCTACTCCAAGGTCACACCAACAAAACAACCTTATGTACCATACCCTCTACTACAAGCGCCTCACCCAGATTTAGAAGAACTACTCCCTTTGGTTGGAGAGGGTACATTGTGGTCTGATGTGGTGCAACACACAAAATTAGCCAATCCGCAATTGGCCAACTTGCTGGAGATCAGAATTGTCACCTTCATGATCACTTATTGCTTTTGCAAGTGGAGAAACCCAGTACACACACGAGCAGCTATGCCGCTATTATCACAGATGATGCACATCCCAAATTAAAAGATTTTGGAATGCAGTCGGAACTGGAGATAAGAATACTTAACAATTCCATAGTACAACCAAGTCTATATGTGCGCGCCACCAACTCAACGAGTTGACCCATTATACATGCCACTAATGAGAAGATGGACTCCATTGGAGTTTCAAGAAGCCAAGCAGCAGGACTCCCATGTCTATTACAATTTCCCAGGCTTCATGCCAGTAACCTTTATAAACATACGGGAGCAAAGGAAACAGATGCTCACTTGGATATAGGCATGGTGCCGTATCCCGGACCCTACAATCGTGGCAAGTGTTCAATTTTTGAAATTGCTCGTGGTCCTAATTGATCAACCTAAAGAGTCCTATGATGGATATGAAGCTGAACAACTGCAATTTGATATGAATTAAGGCCCATTTTACAGGGGTATGATGTTGTATTACCATCGTCTACGGTATCTTATGGCATACATGCATGTCCTGTTCGAAGACGTGGTGGACATAGGGTTCTGGCGTTCACACTCAACATTCAAAAGAACTCTCAAAAAGCTTCAGTCACGCCAAAACTTCTACCGTCATGAGTTCGGTGACCAGGTCTTTAGACCTCGGTAATAGGTTCTGAGTACATAACCTACATCAGGGGGGCTGTTAATCCCATTTTGGGTTAACAAGTATGCTCCTCCAATTCAGGACATAAGTGTCATGAAAAAGCACTATAAAAGTTGTAACATTATGAGATATTGGACACCCAAGGCCTTAGTTAAGTAAGTTTTGGGCTCCCAAGTGTGAATAAGGGCCAAATGTATATAAGGCATTTTCTCATAATGAAAAGACATAATCCCCCTTTGTGCTATTGAGAGCTCTTCTTTGTGCCTTGAGAGCGATTGAGAGAGAGAGCATTCTAGCATTCTTTGTGCCTTGAGAGCGATTGAGAGAGCATTCTAGCATTTGTGCCTCTTGCTTGTGTGGGAGAGTGAGAGAGAGTGATTGCCTTATGCGATGGTGTGAGCAACTCTGCGATGACAGCGTAGAGGTAAAGCTTGGAGGTTTGGAGCTTAACAAGTGAGCTTGGAGGCCTCAAGGGACTCAAGTTTGAAGCATTGGTAAGTGCCCTACGACAGTTGTGTTCTATTACTCTTCCTTTAGGTGAATGCATTGAGTTCCCTCTTGGAGGTATGGTAGCCCATAACCAACTCCTATGTATATCATGCATGAGTGTGTTGACTACAAGTAAACATTGTGTATAAGCCTATGTATGTGTGATATGTGTGCACATGTGTGCATCTTTATCTCTGTGTGTACACGTGCGTATA